>NW_026057579.1:17753974-17778185 GCF_023721935.1 Panthera uncia | reverse complement strand
CCTCCTCCTCCTCCTCCTCCTCCTCCTCCTCCTCCTCCTCCTCCTCCCCCTCCCCCCGCCTCCCCGTGCGCTCCTCCCCGCAAGGTGGAGTCTGGGGTTGACGTGAGTGAATCCACATGGTACAGGGGCTGGAGAATAAAGAGTGGAGTTGAACTCGTGCCATTGTAGTGACTCATCTCGGGCAGAGCGCAGGGGCTCCGAGCGAAGCGAAGAGCAAGTGAGCGGCGCTCGGCGGGCCCGGGAGAGAGGGAGAGAGGCGCGGCCGGGCGAGGCGGCCCGTCCGGGAGCGGGCGCCGGGGAAGGGGTGCAGTCGGGCGCCGGAGCGGCGGCACGGGCAGCGGGGCCGCGTCCCTCTCAGCGCCGGCTCAGCTGGAGCCCCGCGGGCCCCCCCCTCCCCCCCCCCGGGCGCAGGCTGCTTTCTCCCGGCAAGTGTCCGAGCCGCTCCGAAACTCCGGCGGCGAGTCGACCACAGGAAGTTTATTCTCAGCTCCTTTTCTAAAAGGAGGAAATAGAAGTTTCTCCCAGCCGGCAGTCTTTTCTTTTCGCCTCTTTCGCCCTGTCTGAAATCGGGGGCCCCCGGACCTGGCAGGCGTGACCCGCCGGGCTCCTGCTCTTTTTTAATTTCCAGTTTTTGATCCGGCCAGCCGTCCCGGCCGGGCTCCGGCTGCGCGCGGGAGCGGGAGGGCGCGCGCAGGGGAGGGACAGAGGGACGCGCGGACTTTTAGAGGGAGGGACTGGGTGGCCCGCCGGTCCCGCGGCGCTCGCAGAGCAGGAAAGAAGTGCGGCGCGAGGCGCTCGGGAGGCACCGTCCCCGGGCTGTCGCCGCCCCCCGTCCGCGCCCGCCACCGTCGGGGAGAAGCCCGGGAGCGAAGATTAGAGCCCGAGGCGCGGCCGGCAGGGAGCGAGCGCGCAGCAGCCGGTGCGCGGCCGCGGCGAGGGCGGGGGAAGAAAAACACCCTGTTTCCTCTCGGGCCCCCACCGCGGATCATGTACCAGGATTATCCCGGGAACTTTGACACCTCGTCCCGGGGCAGCAGCGGCTCACCTGCGCACGCCGAGTCCTACACCAGCGGCGGCGGCCAGCAGGTAGGTGCGGGCCCTGGGTGCACCTGGCGGCGCGGGTGGACCCCCGCCCTCCTCTCTCCGCCACTGCCTCTTTTGCTTTCTTTTCCCATTTTTGTCTTGGCGAGAAAATTCCTACGGGGTCACCGTTGTAGGTTCTGGATTTTCGTGTTGTCCGCCCACCGTTCTCCCCCATCACTTAAAAAACCAACCAACCAACCAACCAACAAAACTGGAGCGGGGAGTGGGCTTGAAGAGCCGGCCAACCTTTTCCCTCACGCTACACCTTATCCAGACGAGCTCCTGGAATTGCAGCCTTCCTTCCCGGGAGCCTGTTAACTCCTCTCCCAGAAATCGTTCCCCTCTCCCCCTTCACTTCTCCGTGGTGGGTAAAAAAAAAAAACAAAAAAAAAAAAAAAAAAAAAATCTTTGCACTCACTGGCCCCTCCCGACATCCAAGGACTCTTCCTGTGGGAAAGCCCTCTCCCTCTCTGCCCCTGCTCCCCATCAGTCTTAATTTCTGAAAGGGGTTGGGGATTCGGAAACATGGTTGGGCTCCTTCAAGTAATCCAGAGTGAGAGCGAGGGTTGTCGCCCTGGGAATAGGTGCGAAGGTCAGGAAGGAGGAGGTCAGCCTTGATAGGCTCCGGGCCTGCGCCTTTGTGCCCCCGTGCCCATCCATCTTCTGTTAGGGTCAGAGAAGGAGCTTGTACTGCCACCAGAAGGGGCGCCTTGAGGGTCTGGGAGGGTACCTGGGGCAAGGAAGCCTGCAGAGAAAAGTGGGGGTGGGGGAAGAAGAGGCCTTGCTTAGGCTCTTGGGTGGTTCTGGAAGCGGAAAAACAACTTGTTTCTAAAGCAGCCGGACTGGTTTGCACTGGAAGGATTGTGCCTGCGATCTGTGTCTATAAATACCAGAAAGGTGCTGCTGGGGTGGGGGTGCCAGTGGGGTGCCTGCCCTGGGCAGCAGCCACTGCCCCCACCTCAGCCCGCCCCCAGGCTTCAGAGGGAGCTGGCTTAACAAATAAGGCCACTACTACCTGAAGCCCATCTCCCTCAGGATCTGCGGAGTCTCTAGCCAAGTTGGCTGCAGCCAAGAATTGGTCCGGTAAGGCAGTGGCCTTGGCCTCCAGAAGCCAGCCAGCCAGGAGGGGCTGGGGTTGGCTCCTGGGAGGGGTGGACCCTGCCAGAAAATAAAATGGAAACATGGCTCTCTTTAGGATCTGAAGAGGGATACCTTGTTCCAAAGTGATTCCCAATACTTGGTGAGTCCCCCAAATGGCTTTTCTGCGTCTTTCCTCTATCTCCCCTGGTGTCTCCCTAAGCACCGGCTGAAGAGGACCTAGTCTGTGCATTGAGGGCACATTCAGTGCACCTTTAATAATGAGCACCAGGCGATGAGTTTTCAATCTTGTCCTAAAAGTGATTTTGTTTGCTTTCCCTTCCCAGTGGTGGTTTTTATTGAATCCAAATAGCATTAAGCCACGGTTTGGAGTCCTATATGCTCATTCCCTCACTCTTTAATTCAACAAACGCCAAAACATCCCTCTCCTCCTCCCGGAATCCCAAAGAGGTCTTTTGATATCTTGTCTGTTCCTTTTGCTGCTGTTTTTGTGGCAGTCATCGTTGCAATATTACAATCTCACCGCCTGGCTTTACTCAGACCCTGGGGCCTGAATGGGAAGTCAGACCGGACATCAGTGCCCCGATTGAATAATCTGTGTCACTAGGGCTTTGAGCCCAGGATGTGAGCAGAGGCAATTCCCTGTTTTGGAAGAAAATCAGACAGGAAACCAGTGCGAGGAAGAAGGAAGAGAACTCGGTCCGGCAGGGTGTAATGGGGCCTCATTACTGAAGCAAAAAGCAGCTGTTGGCTAATTCCTAGCATGCTGTAACACATGAGAATTTTGCAATTAGTAATAACTAGTGCATGGGTTCTCGCATATACGCCTGCCTGTTTGGCCCAGCAGCTTGAGTGAAGTGCCTTTCAAACCAGAGGGATTGGCAAGGTAATGCCACTTTGGACAAGTCTTTCAGCCTGTCCGCCTCTGGGGGGAGGGGGGGAGAGAGGGGTCTTGTGGAGGGGGGAGGTTTTTCCATCATCTCTCCAACTTGGAGCAAAGCTGTTCTGTGGTCCTCAGGACTGACTTGAGAGGCTTTTGTTACTTCTCAAGTCTGTGCTATGACCCTACGGGCTCAAGGTAACTTTATTACATACCAGATACAACTTGTAATCACTTTATTTTCCCTCAGCTTCTTTTATGGGGAGGCTTTCCTGGCATTTAGTGGGGTCTTCCTCCTTTGTGGTATCTCAGTGGACCACTCAGTAGAAGAGCGTTCTCTGGTTTTCCTTTGGGCAAGTGAATATTACTTTTTCCTGCTCTGTTTGTGGGGTCTAATACTCCTGATAAGTTTGTTGCTGTCTTTTCAACCCAGAACCTTATCTCTGGCTTCATAAAGCTTGATTTTAACACATGGCCATGAGTTCCAGGGACTTCAGAGGGGTGGGGGGCAGATAATGCTTTGTTAAAACCACTCTTCGTGTATATGGCAGGAACTCGAAGCATGAGAAATATTTCCTGTTCCAGTTATAGTTTTAATCTCAAAACATTGGTGATTTTGTTTTGTCAATAATAGTTGCACACGCCTCCCCCTCCTGGCCTTTTCTTTTTATTGTTGTTGTTTTCTCTCTCCCCTAACTTTCCTAGGAAAACACCTCCCAGATATATGCCCTGCCTGGCTGCTCGACTATTACGGTTTCAGGACCTGAGCATTACGCAATCAGCCAGTTACACAAACATAGGTCATTTCATAACTTGTTTTCATCAGCTGGGCCCCCTTTTAATGAAAAAAACAAAACAAAACAAAAACAAGATCTAGGACTTTTCCAAGGCTGCCATTTGTCTGTTCCTCAGATAACGTGAAAATAAACCAAGAGGGACAGTTCCTCTTTGGAATCAAGGAATACCAGACTTGCTCTCTTCTTTGGCAACCGCCCTTTCCCAAGAGACAGACAGACAGACACACATACACGCACACATGCACACACACAAAATTCCCCGGAGTGAACTTTTGCCAACTGTACCAGGCTGGGACATTCCTCACATCAAAGAACTTTTACCAGAAATGACTGTGATTCCCAAGTCAGTCCCAATCACACCTCTCTACTGCCCCCTATGGGACATTCTTAGAAGAACTGTCTGGGGAATGTATTTTTCCAGCCCCAGACAGTGTTAACTTGGTGAGTTTTCGGAATTCTTAGGATTTTTTTCTTTTTAATTCAGGACAAATAAATGCCATATATTTAAAAGCGGTTAACTAGGAACTGCCTGACTTTGACATGCAGTTTTCTTAAGAAATTTTGTTTTGTTCTAAATAAAACCTGGTTGAAAAAGGAGTGCTTTTTTTTCTTTCCCTGTCTTGATGTTTGTCTGATCTTTTGGGTAACCAGGAACAATGTCTTCAAATTCCCAAGGCGTGCTTTCTTGCTGTGTTTGTATCAGGACACTGGGAATTTTGGGGGGGGGGAGGTGGTCTTCAGAATTGGCTGGAAGGTGGGAGGTGTATATATGAAGGGTTTGGTGCCCCCCCCTTTGTCTTTGATCTTGTAGATGTTGTAGATTAGGATCAAACGAAATGTTATCCCAGGAATTTGTCTGTTCTACTGATTCTTGATGGTGGAAGTCAGCGTCAGTTTTTCATCAAAGCGAACGGGGTGAAATAGCAGTCATGTATTGTCTGAGGGGGTAGCTGAATTTTTCTGTCCAGGCCCCTGAGTGCATTGCCATTACTTTATTTCTGCCTGCCTTATTATTCAAAGTGAGTGTAAAGTTAAGGGCCTCATTTTCTTTTTTTCGTTTCTATCTTGATGCAAACACACCAGAAGTACACATCCAAATCCCTGTGGTCCCCTTTATAATTATTCACCGAGGAGACTAAATACTTCTTTGAGTGCCATGGCTCTTAGACTCATGTTTTACAATGCCCCTCTTTTGGAATTGCCTTCAGCAAATCCTTTTGAAAACCCTCCCTGCTAACAAATCTTTGTCCTTTGAGGGTGAGCTTGATATTTGGAAGTTGGCAAAAGATGTGACATATAAGGAATCAAGTCTGACATAGAAGGCTGGGTGATCCAGCTGGGTCCAAAGCACAGTATGACCCAGAGTTGTCTCGATCTTGATCTCAAGAGTCTTCCTGTGAGAGCAGGCACCGAGAGAGGGCACACCAAAGTAGGCACTTCGGCCATCTGTCACTTTAGATTTTCTTCCCCTCTGTTAAACAGGAATAAGGTGTTGGTTTTTGAGAACTCAGGAAGCTAACTTTGTGGTCTATTTGTTGAAAGAAAGAAAAAAAATAGCATCATTACTTTGTGGACATGTCTCATCCATGTTGCACGTGGTATCTTTTGATGGCCACAGCATTTCAACATGACGGCAGCTGCTTTGATTGAGGCAAATAGATCTGTTCCAAACCCCACTTGGTAACTCTATCCCTCTTCAACTCACTGGGCCAAAAAGAGAAGATCTGCATTCTCTTGCCCAGCACCATCTCACTGGCAGTGACTTGGCCATACTCACCCTGCTGGAGTTAAAGGGAATATCAGATGCCATGCCCTTCCACTGAGTGCAGAAGGGGTACATGGAATAGTGGGCATTACCCTTCCCACCCTCACCCGGTGCTTTGGAGTGGGGGGTTCTGGCCAGAAGGGCCCTGGGAGGAAAGAAACTGGGGACGCTGACAGGTAACTTGGCATCAGTCGCTTTCTCCTGTCCCTTGTTTTTCTTGTCTCCCTTGTTCGCTTCACCCTGGCCGTTCGGAGGAGGAAGGGGAGAGTGTGGTTCCTTTGAGCGAGCCTGGGAAAGAGAGGAAGCTGACGGGAGGCAAATCACCTGAGAGAGTGTTCATGTAAAATGTGGGGAAATCATGAGTTATTAGCAGCCATTTCCATTGTGACACAAATGGCTTTCTTCAGAGAGGAAAGGTCAAAGTGATACCAAATGCAGAATCTGTGAAGATTGATTGAATTCCATATAGAAGGCTTTGGAGAAAATGACACGTTTAATAAAAATAGAGAGCATTTGGGTCCAGCTGGACCTCAGTCGTGCTCTGGGGTGTATGAGGTAACATTTGCCCTCACTCTGTCCTCTTCCCCTGAGCCAGTCTCTGGAGATTTTGGAATTTTTCTTTTCCCATGCTGGGGATGTAAAGAAAAGAAAAAGGGGGAGGGTGGTTCTTAAGAGAAAGAACCCAGTCCATTTCCAGGTAAGCACAGTCCTACCTGTCTGTCTGCTGAGACAAGTCACAGGTATTCATGGGCTTCGTGGCTTGAGTGGTTGGGGGCCCAGTTGAGAATCAATGTGATGGTGGAATACCTGGCCGACAACACCACCCCTGACTTCCATCTCAAATGCCACTTGTGCCCAGCTCAGGAGTTTCTGAGATAAGCTCAACCCCATCCGTGTCTTCGGGAAAATGGGAATCCAAACCCTGCTTCCTAGACCCTTGTGCTTCCTAGATCCTAGACTGCTCTTGACCCTCATTTCTGAATCCAAGGCCTAGCTGTAAAATTCAGGAAGGTCATTTTCCCAAATCAGAAAGCGCTAGGCTGCAGGGACCCCTCTGACCCGACGAAGCTTGGTGGCTGTAGGGCGCTGTGTTCTGAGCTGTCTTGCTTAAACAGGCTGTGGGAGCGGGACTGAACAGCCCCGTGGCATCCTTAAATATAGGTGCTTCGGGATAAAGAAGGGTCTTTATGATGCCATAGACACACAACAAATCTTGTAAGGGCTCGAACTTCAGCTTCAGATTCTGAGTGAGACTCCCTGGGTTAAAGGAAGAGTTCTAATTGTGTTTGGCTTTTTGTGTTCCCTCTCTTTATTCCCCCCCCCCCCCCCCCCCGCTGAGCATTTGGAGAGGGAATGGGCCTCTCGAACAGGGGGCGCCAAACTATGACCCACGTGTCTTTGTAAATAAGGTTTAATGGAACATAGGCGCACCTATTTGTTTACATATCGTCTGTGACTGCTTCCACGCTATAATGGCAGAGTTGAGTAGTTGCGACAGAGACCGCATGACCCACAAAGCCTAAAATATTTACTATCTGGCCTTTTACAGCAAATGTTCGTCAGACTCTGCTCTAGGAGGTCGGTGGGGGCCAGTTTGTCCTTTTATAGGCATTCTTGCCCACCCAGAAGTCAACAGGATGACACAGTCAAATAAAGCATCTGGAGGCTTTGCCAGGCCGGAATGCCACACAGCCGTCCAGCATCTTTGATCCCGTCCCTGGAGGAGGAGCTCCCAAGGGGGCTGGAGAGCCCCCCCGGGGACTCAAGTGACGTCCTGGGTTCCCTGCTGTATCCCCCACCCCTCCCAGCACACGCTCGGTGCTGCAGCAAGGCTCGTGGTGTTCTAGTGCTCACAGCTGGGAAACCCCATGTTGGTTTCTGCTCAGTATTAACCCTTCCATAGAGCACCATGACTTATCCCCAACATGATGTTTGACTGATGGTCGGGTCTGCTGGCAGAGAAGACTGTCAGGCTGACTTCTGGGACCACGGACCCCCTAGCCTCACCTCATCTCTCCTACTCCGGTGTAGCTTTCTGAGTAATACCTTTGGAGCTGAGACAAGTCACATCGGCCAGAACCCATTTAAACTTGTGTGAGTGTCTCAGAGAGGCTCCTCTAGGAGACAAAAGCCTTCTTTATCACAGCCCCAGTCCCCTGTGGGGATGGGACATTGTTTTCCTAGGGCCAGTGTGTTATCCAGATGGCTTTACCTCCCTCTGAAACAAGTTGTACATGCATTTCGAGGCAGTCATTACCTAGTGCCTTGTTTTTATGGCTGTCTTGTTTTGTCTAGACCAAGCCATTGCTGCAAGCAATCTGGCTGTTGGCCGGGGAGCACATTCTGTAGAACCAGAGCGAGGGGACCGAGAGCCCCCAGAGGGGCTGAGAGTCGTCCACTTACTCCCAAGGAGTCTTAGTCTCCAAGCTGTGCTTTAGGGTTTTTGCTTGCTTCCCATGGCTGAGAGGGGAGCTTTTTGTTTGTTTGGCTGTTGGAATGAGGAGTGGATTTCTTGGATGCCGTCCGGAGGGAGAAGCTGACAGTTCCCTCACAGAGGTGGAGGGTCCCATCGAACCATCATGCTGGATGCCTCAGGTGCCCTTCAGACCCAGAACCTGACCTGAAGAGAGACATGGAATAAAAATGCCGGGTGCCTCCCAGGAGTGGGAAGCTGGCCGTCTTTCCCGGAGCCGCCCCAAGCAGAGTGCACGGGCACCGTGGTGATGCGTGACCGCGGCGGCGGGGCTGCTGGTGATGACGATGCCGCCTTCCATTGGTTCAGAGCGGCGGTTCTCCACCCTGGCTGCACGTTAGAATCTCCCCAGGCATTTAAAAAAAAACACCTTATCAGAACCCCATCCCGGACGTGTTATTTTAGAACCCTAATGGCGAGGCTGGCTCCGGCATTGGTGTTTTTAGAAAGCTCCTCAGAATGTTCTAACGCGCAGCCTCGGTGGAGAACCACCGGAGTGCCTTTTATAGCCAGCGATTCTAAGGAGCTACTTGTTTAATCGTGACAGTGATTTGCGAGTTTGGTGTTCAGATTCTTCTTCACAGACAGGAGAACTAAGTCCTCAGTGATTTTGCGAAGGTGTCCGCCCGGGCCTCCTGGCTCCAGGTGGAGGGTTTCCTGCCACCACCTTCCTCTCTCCCCCCCAGCTCCCCTCCAGCAGCCCAAGAGAAGCGTAGCTGTCTGGGCCTTGCGTGCCTCTGCGCACGCTCAGCCACGCGCAGGCGTTCTCAATCCTCTGCCTCCTCAGAGGCCCAGCTGAGTTGTCCATTTTCTTCTCCTTGAAGATCATTTCCTACTTGGAGTCTTCCTTGTTCACTGCATCCTTCCTTCCTTCACACACACACACACACACACACGCACACGCACACGCACACATACACGCACACCCAGCTCAGGCAGCTCCTGATAAAAAGCCGAATCGTCTTTGCCTTCCAAGGTGACTCAGAATCCATTGTACTGGACAGCTCTTCTCATAGTATCCCAGAATCCACTGGTAACTTCACCGAGTCTCAGGATTCATCCCACTGGGGCTCTCCTCGCCCAATCCCAGAATCCATCGTGCTGGGTCATGCTTTCTTCACAAAACGCCCTTGCCCCAGGGCCCCAGGGCAGTCTGGGAAGGGAGGCAGAGATGTGCCACCACCCAGACTGGGGTCAGGCAGCTGGCAGGGGAGTGAGCAAGGAGGGGTCTCCAGCTCCCCCAGTTACAGTGAGGTGCTCTAAGCTCCACTTACTTGCATGACAGGAACCCAGGTGTCATCACCGGGGACAAAGGCAACGGTGGTGGCAGCCGCCATTGCTGCTAATACTTGTACTCCTGGTTGGTCTGACCAGGCCAAGATAGGAAGGGAAGCTATAGCACCCGTGCCAGCGATAGCACGATTTCATCTGGGATCGGACCTGTGGGGCCTCCTGCATGAGAGGGGCGGTCGACAGGGATGAGCTGACACCCTGAGGGCAGCAGGGGTGGCTACGGCACTTGGGTCTGGATTTCAAGGAAGAAAAAAGCAACACTACGGAAGCTTGCGTAGCACCGTGTTTGAGAGCCTCTTTGAATCCTGACCCCCCTGCGTACGAGCCATGTGGCCTTGGATAAGTTACTCAGTCTCTCTAAGCCTAAATTTCTGCCTCTAAAGTGGAGATAATGGTCGTTCTTACCTCAGAGGGAGAATGAAGGAGATAATTTAGGTCAAACACTACCATGGTGCCTGTCGTTTAGTAAGTGCTCAGCAGGTGCTCTTATTGCTTTCATCTCGTCACCCACCAGATTAGGGAAGGAAGGAGCTGCAGAACTCCTTTGTGTGGAGATGGGGGTCACCCGAGGATGACGGCTTCATTAGGGGAGATTTCCCCTGAGGAGCTGGAAGCCGTGGGCTGCGGGGGCAGGGAGGCCCTTCCTTTCTCCCCTCACTTTCTAGTAGTCGCTCTGAAGAAAGAGGAGCTTGACCCATTTTAGTGTTTGTACTCTGTCATCATCTTATATTCTAAATAGGATTCTTCCTGCAGCACGTTCCAGAGAATTCTGCAACTTGGTCTGGGCATGAATTAAGAGACAGGGAGAAAACGCTGAGCTAGCAGCACGAGAGTTTCCCACAGACACAAACATGAACACAGATAGATATGTAGGTAGGTAGGGAGAGACGCAGTGTGTCTGCCCCAAGCAAGATGGCGGTTAAGGGCAAGGAGAAGGAAGGTCTGGCCACAGATGCTACCACTTTTCAGTCTCATTGGTTGGAGGACACCTTTTCCTGGACCTGGTCTCACCCTGATGGGGTCACAGCCCCATCCTGAACCTATTCAGAAAGTAACAAAAGCAGGCACAATAAATTTCCTGGTGATCTTTGTTGCCCCCCCACCCACCCAACCCGTGGGTGCGCCAATGTCCTCAAAGGGTCCCGAGCCCCAGTACCCCGGGGACTAATTGGAGGTGACCCAGAAGCTCGTGAGGCCGGGTAGAAGGCCTGCGCTCCTGCAGGTGCAGGCAGAGCTAGCCTGCTGAGTGTTGAGTGGCTAGGGGCCGCATCTGTCCTCGAAGTCATTTGGGGTATGACCACACCCTTACGAGCCACCTGGGGAGCGAGTAGCCAGGACCTCCGGGGAGCGGATCTGACGTGGGGCCTCAGGAGTAGTTAAGATCCCACTGATTCTTGGGTTGTTGGGTGTCCAGGGAAGCCCACCCAGTGTTCCGACCTTGGCCTCCCCCCCCACCCCCCCCACCCAGCACTGACTCTGCTTCGCCTCCTGGCTCTGCTTGTCCTGTTCCATTATGCACCTGTTGGCTCAATACTGTTCTTTCCTCATTTCAGAAGTTCCGGGTAGATATGCCTGGCTCAGGCAGCGCCTTCATCCCCACCATCAACGCCATCACCACCAGCCAGGACCTGCAGTGGATGGTACAGCCCACAGTGATCACCTCCATGTCCAACCCGTACCCCCGCTCGCACCCCTACAGCCCCCTCCCGGGCCTGGCCTCCGTCCCTGGGCACATGGCGCTCCCGAGACCTGGCGTGATCAAGACCATTGGCACCACCGTGGGCCGCAGGAGGAGAGATGAGCAGGTACGGCTCAGATCAGTGTAAAGGAGCCTCGTCAGTGGCTTTCAGGGCCTCAAAACGCACAGTGTTTTTCTGTGGAATGGTGGGGAGCTGGGGGAGCGGTCTGGGAGCGAGCACTGGGGAGAAGACGGAGCTGGGGACCGGGGGCACACGACCCTCACCATTGGAAGCAGAGCTGGGGGCCGGGAGTCAGGCCCGGCTCTGTCATCTTGCTCATGTCCCTTAGAATCTCCGAGTCTCCGTTTCTTCAGTTGCAAAATGGGGATCATGGTACCTGCCAGCCAGGACTTGTTGCCATGCAAATGAGATCACAATTGTGAAAACACATTGTATGTGGTAAGGTATCAGCAAATGGGAAGGACTGTTAGGACCTGCCTACAGTGGTGTCCTTCCCTGATCCTTGGCAGCGAAGCCACAGGACAAGCAGCCAACAAAACTCTGGCCGGGAGCTTTTTTTGGATTAGCCCTTGATCGTCCCCTAGGGTCTGTGGCAGGTGAAACACTCAGCCGACCTGCAGGGTCGCCCTCCAGGCCCACGGTACTCACCATTCCCTCCTCGGTGTCCGGGGCCTCCGGCTTGCAGCAGGAGCCCATTTCAGGTGCCTGGAATACCCGTCCCAGAAGTGCAGGGACGCTGGGGTCTTTGGAGTTTGCTCAGCTGCTTTAGCTGACTGTGTGTGACGGGAGGAAGTCAGGCATCAGCTTTTTTTATTCTCAAAGGGTTCAGCTTTGAGAAGGAGTCAGCCTGGCAGGGAGGGACACCAGAATGTGTCGGGCCGTGCTCTCTACACACCATCTACCCATACCGAAAAGGCATGTCGTCCGTGTCAATAGTGAACCAGGGTAGTGATGGGCCCCCCGATTCTCCAAAGAGAGGTCAGAATCATGCATAAAAAGAGGGAGTGAGCCTTCCAAGAGCCCCATCGGTCCCCCTTCACAGATGACACAACCGAAGCCTTAGACAAATGTGCCTGGGGCCATTTGGCAAGAGAATAGGGAAGTCTGGACAGGAACCCATTCCCTGGATTCCCTGTGCAGTGCTCTCTTAGCAATACCATGCCACCATGGATCCAGGGAAGGGAAAATACTTTAGCGGTAAAATCCCTTTTTCAAATGAAATATTAGCCTGGAGGATCAATCCTATCCATTTCCACCACTGTCCACCTCCACTCTGAGACCCCAGGTCCACAGTGTTCCAATACAAGGACCTTCAAACATGGTGCCCTGTGGATAATCATGGATCCAGTTCCAGCAGTCCCCAGGGTACTTAGAATTACAAAGGTCGCTACTCCGAGACACTGGAAGCATTCATAGGCTCTCTGTTCCTCTGAGGACAAAGCGGGGCCTTGCGTCCACTACATGCTGGTTTGTTCTGCTAAATGGTAGGAGTCAGCGCAGGGCGACATGGAGAGTAATAGACACTGTAATAGATGCAGCTCTCCGTTGCTGTGGGGGCAGATGGCCAATATCCCCCTCACCGTTGCTTTCCGTAATTGTAGATATTGCAGTAGCAGTGATCATAATGTCCTTTATGAAATATGCTTCCTTCAGGAGCCCAAGGTGTCAAGCTTTCTAGTCACCGATGAGTTGGATCCCCCGCTTATGTAAGTGACCCCGAAGTAAGAACTGGTCTTGCGAGGGATTCCTGAACTAGCAGGACACAAAGCAAGATGTGCTGAGCACTCTTCCTTCTTTTCTGGGCCTCACCCACACTAAGTTTAGAAGCTTCTATCTGGAAGGGACTTTGGAGACCAGCTTTTCCAGTTTCCCCTCTCCCCATTTTACAGATGAGGAAACAGAAGTCCAGAGAGGAGAAGGGCCCTGTCTTCTCTCACTAGAGTTAGTTAGTGGCAGAGCCAGGACTGGAATCTACCTCCTTTGACCTTCAGCCCTGTGGTTTTCCCACCGCACTACCCTAGGCATGCCTTTAGGACAATCTGTCTGGAGGATTTCCTTCCTTTTCGGGGAGGGAGGGAGAGAGCCAGGAGCATTTTGTCCCACATCAGTTAGGAATTCAGACAATCATCTGGCAGCTTGGAGGAAGCCTGGGGAGTAGCATCCTAGAACCGTGGCTCTTTGGGTTCCTAGCCCTAGGGTCTTTTCTCCGAAGCTGATTTCCTCCTTCCTGACTTCCCCCAGGGGGAGGAGCCTATGACCCAGAGCCAACATGGTGCCTCACTGCCCTGCTCCAAGCCTGCCCAGAGGCTGCCTCTTAGGCCAGTGGCGGTGACCCGAGGAGGCCGGGAGCAGAGGGTGTGTGGCTTGTGGGTGGGAACTTGGTGGTGCTGACACACTCAAGCTTTAACCGCGTTGAAGTCACCACCCCTGAACACTTCCTATGCTGACAGCTCCCCCAAGTTGCCCCATACCTTACAGATAGCGGAGAGACTTCTGGGCTAATCAGGAGGCCAAAAGCGGTCCGGAAGCAGCCAAAGGGGGAGGGAGGCTGAAATGTACCACAACAAGGTCTTCATCTTTTCTGCCCCTCGTCAGCGAGGGATGAAGGCCTTATCTGGGCCTCAGGGGGAGCCCAGTAGCCCTTTGCGTGGTGAATCCTGAACGCAGGGCTGCTGCGGGGCCAGCAGGCCCTTGGTAACTCTGCTGGGCTCAGGTTGAGACAAGTTTAGAAGCAGCAAGTATTCAGAGCCGCAGCCAAGTGGCCTCATGACCTCAGCTGGGCAGCCAGGCCCCACACAGGGCCAAGGTGCCAGGTTTGTGCACTGTGGATCTCCGGTTCATCTGGATTCTTCCAGGGCTCAGAAAAAGCTTCAGAGAGGAACCTCGGAATTCCATCTTCTTTCTAGCACTTTCTAGGTTAGAGAGGGCCCTCACACTGAGTCTTTTTGTTTGTTTTTAATTCTTTTTTGTTTTTATTTATTTTTGAGAGAGAGAGAGAGAGAGAGAGAGACAGAGCTCGAGTAGGGAAGGGACAGAGAGAGAGGGAGACACAGAATCCAAAGACAGGCTCCACGCTCTGAGCTGTCAGCACAGAGCCCAACACAGGGCTCAAACCCACGAACCATGTGACCTGAGTCGAAGTCCGACCCTTAACTGACTGAGCCACCCAGGCGCCCCTCACACAGAGTCTTCATCTGATCACCACAGAAACTTTTTGGAAGGCAGGGCAGGTCCCAATAATTCCATTTTCTAAATGGGAAATCTGAGGCTTAGAAGGTTTGGTGATTTGTCCACGGCAACACAGAAATGTCATATCAGGGTTTTGTGGTTTTTTTTTTTTAAGTTTATTTATTTAGAGAGACAGCGTGAGTGGGGGAGGGCCAGAGAGAGGGTGAGAGGGAGAATCCCAAGCAGGCTCTGCACCAACAGCACAGAGCCCGACGCGGGGCTCCAACTCACCAACTGGGAGATCATGACCTGAGCTGAAACCAAGAGTCGGATGCTTAACCGACTGAGCCACCCGGGCGCCCCCATATCTGTGTTTTGCTTCCAGTCTGCCTTAGACCTCTCAGAAGAGAGAATGTGGAGCCTTTGGCTCTCTAGGGGAGGCAGAGGATTTCAGAGGTCGGGGCTGAAGACAGGGCTTGAGGACGGAGGTGGAGGCGGGACGAGGTATGGGACCCTGAGACCAAGTCTTTGGAAGGGGCCCGGGGACTCCCAGGCAGACCCTGTGCTCTCTGTGCCCCACCTGGAGACCACTGCAGGGGGCAGAGGCACAATGAGGGTGGAGCTGATGCGGGAGGGGAGCTGGGTCTGGTTCTTAATCGCGTGAGGTGAGGTCGTGGAGGAGGTGAAGGAACATGAGGAGGATATCCCGGGTGTGAAGGAGGTCCCCGGGGCAGATGCAGGACGAGGCGGGGCTCAGCCGAAGCCCTGGGAGATCTGAGGTGCCAGGAGGCTGGTAGGTCTCCCTAGCGTGCCAGGCTTCCTGCCTCCCCCCGAGCCACACACCTTGACTGCTGGAGGGTGGGCGGTGGATTTGAAAGTTGAGAAGGTGTGACGAGCCTCTCTGTGCTCAGGTGGCCTGATGCCTCAGAGGGACTTATGTCCCAAGGAGTTGACAGGCACGTTTTCATGCCAGCGTTTGGAGAATTTGATGTGGGGCTCTGGCACCTTGATTGGGCCCATAGGGTTACCTCAGTGTAGACAGAGATGGGATTGTCCTCTCCGATGCTGTGTCCTGCTTTGCTGTTCAGGATATCACAGCAACAGACCTGCAGGGTTGTGGGGAGCCCTGGGGACTCTGACCTGAGCCCAGTCAGGTCCGTGACTCCCTCCCTCTCTCAGTGGGGACAGTTTCTCTCACCCCTCCAAAAGTGGCTTCGGCTTTTTTCCCATGTTGTCCCTTAGGGTAGGACCCAGATCTTACTCCTCTAAGAATCTTCTAAGCCTTCAGTACTAAGCTTGGCACGTAGTAGGTGTGCTATCAGTGTCTGAGAACTGCGCAGAATGGTCTTTTTTTCGGAATTACTTTCTGCCTTGGCCCACAGCCATCTCCTCCTGTCACCTCTGCCTGCAGAGGGGCACTGGGGTCACAGGAAGGGCTATATGTAAACAGAGCCTCAGCCCTATGTAGTGGAGCAGAGTTCTTGCCCAGGGGGCATGAGTCACAGGCCCCCAACCAGCCTCCTTGCAAGAAGCTAGATGAAACGCTCTGCGGAGGGATTTTTGTTCATTTCATTTTCTGATAAATCTCCAACCTCTCAAACCACACCCGGCACATGGAAGGTTCTCATTTGTTGAATGAATGCAGGTGGTGGGCAGCAGGATTTAATGTGCCTGGGGGGGGGGGGGTCCCTTCTCCTTTTTGCCTGTCCTGTCCAGCCTAGCGTTGTGCCAGGCACACTAGTGAGCCCTCCAGGTTGAACTGTGAGCCACTGGCACGCTGGGGCTGGTAGAGGAATTGGAAGCCGGGTGATATCCATGGCCCACCTTCTGGCAATAGAACATCCCCCATCCCCCCCCACCCCCAGTGGTTCTTACTCTGGGCCGAGCTACTTAACCAAATGGGGATAATGAGGCTTGCAGAGTAGGCAGAGTGGTGGGGAGGAGTAATTGGCCAGGGTTTGGGAGAAGCTGTGTAAGTGGGTGGGGCCAGGCCTGGCTGGTATGAAGGGACTCTGGGAGGAGCAACCCCGGCTTCTCCTCTCTGGCCTTAGCACTGGATCAGGGCTGACATGATAAATGCTACCATCTTCTCTGGGCTGTTGAGTCCTTGACACGTTGCTGCCCTGTTCTCCTTCTCAAACCTGGGACTGTCACTTTGCAGGGCGGGCTCAGCTCTAAGTACCCTCCCCGGTGGCCACAGCAGGGAGCGCATATTCTAGAATTGCTGAGCCCAACCACACTCCTCTCGCCTCTCTCCCTTCCCCCCATACCCATCCCAGAAGAGTTTCTTAAAATGTAGTTAGGAAACAAAGCTGGGGAACCATTTACCCAAACCTAATCATGATCCTTGACCTTGGCCTCTAGCTGTCCCCGGAAGAGGAGGAGAAACGTCGAATCCGAAGAGAGAGGAACAAGCTGGCTGCAGCCAAGTGCAGAAACCGACGCCGGGAGCTGACGGAGAAGCTGCAGGCGGTAAGGAGCTCTGCAGGGGCCGGGGGCTCTTCTGGGTGGGCACGTGCTAGGGCCCCAGGCCTCCTGGCCTCCCACCCTCTCCTCGCCCACCAGTGGCCTGTGTAGATGAGTCAGTGCAGACAGAAACATTCCTTCCTTTGAGCACGTAGGTTTAGCATTGCCCTGATTAGAGTAGAGATTGGGGGAGAGTGCTGGCCTTTGGCACCAGCCTGGGCCCAGAGAGGGAGTTCAACAGCCTGCAGGGACCTAACACCTGTGCATCTCCTGCTCTCAGACCTGCTGGGGCCCCTGGGTGAGGGATGGCACAGAGTGTTGGTATTGCTAGGCCCTGAGAGCCCGAGCAGGCCCAGACCTGCCCCCTCTGGGGCTACTTCCCAGCCTTCCAGCTGCCCCCATGCCTACCACCAGCAGGAATGATCCAAGCTAGCTGGTGTGGACAGGGGGAGACTGCAGTCTGAGGGGGTCTCGAAGCTCTCTGGGTCTCATGGAGATGGTCATGTGCCAGCTGAGTCGTACTGTCTTGGGGTTTTCTCGTATCCTTCGTGGGCAGGAGGATTCCTAATCTCTGCTATGAGCCTGAAGCTGTCACCTTGGTACCTCATTCTGCCCTGTGAGTCACTCTCCCCTGCTGCCTAATTGCCCACACCTGGGGGCTGTGGCCCTGCCCTTCCCTCTCAAAAGCCTGACCTGACCACGTAACTCCCTCCAGAGCCTAGCCCTGCAAGATGGGCTGAATGGCATGTGGAGGAAGCCCAAAGTCAGGACTAACTCTCCTGAGCAGAATGTTAGAGGGAGACTGTTGGCAGTCCTTAACAATGACCAGCCAGGGACGGGCTCTGGAAATCACAAATTACCTTACACATCCCATGACGTTCTCGAATGCTCCCGGGTACCACCCACCTGCTTCAGGTCCCCTTTGTCCAAGAGTGAGAGCTCTTGGGGATTGAATGTGTACTGTGTGAATTCCATGTAGCCTGTAGCGATGTCCCGTGGAGGTGTGTGTGAGCATCGGGAGGGAGACCGGGAGCTCTCCGTCACTAGGTGAAGAGGTCCCTTAGTGATCAGTACTCCCTGGGTAGACTCCCCCAGGAGAGTCCTCCCTACCACTAACCTTCTAAGGGGCCAGGTCCTCTTGAGTCTACCCTGGGTGCTCCCTACCACTAGCCCCGGAATAGCCCCTCCTCCTCCGGGCCGCCTGCTTTCCTCCCCTCCCTCCCTCCCCCAGAAGCCTCACACCCTACTCCCCCGCCGCCCCACCCACCCCAGCCACCCAGGCCCCTGAGCCACATCCTCCACAGGAAACCTCTCATAAGCTCATGACGTTCGTCAGACCCTTGAGACAGATGGAAACTTTTTTTCACTGTGGAATATGCTGTACTCTGCTCAGCGAAGCTCTGGCCCACATCATCTCATTCTTGAACGGGAATCGGTGTTAGGGGAAAAGTGGGGAGGAGGCCGTGACACACGCCTTTTCACCTTTCATACCTGCTGCTTCCGTGTGCTTTGCTGCTTCTCTGGCTTTGTACCAAAGGGAGGGGGCCGAGCTCCTCGCCACGGGAACCCGCCACCCTCCTCACCTGCTCAGGCTGTCAGGTTCCTCATCTGTTAAAGCACAGGGACTGAACAGAATATTCTCCCAGGGTTCTGTGAGTCCCAAAGCACGTGCTTCAGAAATTAGAGTAAAAAAGGGAAGTGGGGTGGTGACGATTTAGCGGGGACTAATGGAGAACTTCCTGCCAGGCTGGCACTGTCCAAAGCTTGTGTGTGCAGCGTAGAGTTTAGTGTTTATGCATCCACAGGGAGGCTGGACAGGGGTGAAGGGGTATGAGAAGGATTGGGGGGGGGGGTTGCGGCTCAGGGAACTGCATGCTGCTCTCCCTTCCCCTCCAGACCTCACTGTTCCCCCCTCCTGGGAAACTGCAGTCCTGGCAGGGGGGCAGTAGAGCCTGGTAGCATATGGACTCTGGAGTAGATACATCAGGGTCAAGTCTGGGCTACCCTGTAAACTGCTTGCTCTGTGACACTGGGCAAATGACAAGACCTCTCTGAATCTCAGTTTCCTCATCTGCAAAGTGAGGTGATTGATGATGCCTGCTTTAGAAATCTCCTGGAGGATTGATCTGCAGTGCCTGGCACAAAGTAAGCCCTCCGTCGTGGTGTCATTTCAGCCTTCCTCCAAGCCTACTTTCCTCCTTTCTCAGGAGCTTTGGACATAAAAGGAATCTTGAGCCACCAGGTGACTCAGAGCCCGTGGGGTCCGTGGCCAGGGGTGTGAGCGGGCTGCTTTCACAGTTGGTCCTCTGGGGACAGCTCTGGTTTTCCTTTTCTCGCCTGGATTGGAAGCCAACCCCACCCCCACCCCAAGCAGGTCTCCCTGGCAGGCTCCTATCCCTCACACACCTCTCTTCCCCCTGCAGGAGACAGAGGAGCTGGAGGAGGAGAAGTCAGGCCTGCAGAAGGAGATCGCTGAGCTGCAGAAGGAGAAGGAAAAGCTGGAGTTCATGTTAGTGGCCCACGGGCCCGTGTGCAAGATCAGCCCCGAGGAGCGCCGGTCCCCCCCAGCCTCTGGGCTCCAGCCCCTGCGCGGTGGAGGCGGCGGAGTGGGTGCCGTCGTGGTGAAGCAGGAGCCCCTGGAAGAGGACAGCCCCTCATCCTCATCGGCCGGGCTGGACAAGGGCCAGCGCTCTGTCATCAAGCCCATCAGCATTGCTGGGGGCTTCTACGGGGAGGAGCCCCTGCACACCCCCATCGTGGTGACCTCCACGCCTGCCATCACTCCGGGCACCTCGAACCTCGTCTTCACCTACCCCAGCGTCCTGGAGCAGGAGTCACCTGCGTCACCCTCCGAGTCCTGCTCCAAGGCACACCGCAGAAGCAGTAGCAGTGGGGACCAGTCATCAGACTCCTTGAACTCCCCCACTCTGCTGGCTCTGTAACCCAGCTCCCAGGGGGTCCTCGTCACTGCCTCCTTCCCAGGGACCAGCACCTTCAAGCACTCCAGGGCCGTGAGGGCAAGAGGGGGACCCTACCAGAGAAGAGAGCTTCCCGGCTCTGGGGACACCCAGGTGGGATTTGGCGGTGAGGTGTTGAGGACTTTTGGTGATCTCTTAGAACTCACGGGACCTCCTCCCTCGTTCATCTTGCAAAGTGAATCCTGTGTCTTGAAAAGCCTTGGAGAACTTGGTTCAGTGGACTCAGGCATCTCTCTGGCTTCTGAAGAGCCTGAAGCTGGTGTGGACCGTTCCTGTCCCTTTGTAACAATCTGTCTCTGGAGTGATGGTGTCCTTCCCCGCCCCACCAAGCATGCTCAGTGCCTTTTGGTTTCACCTCCCCTCTATTCGCCCCTTCCTCTCCCCAGTGTCGATTTTACTTCCTCTTGGTTTTTATCAAAGTTGCCATGACATTTCATCGGGGTGGTCTGAATATTAAAGCTCTTCATTTCTGGAGATGGGGCAGCAGGTGACTGACTCTTCTGCTGGGGCCGACTTGTCCAGAAGGGGACAGTCAATGTGCAATACAGAACCTTCCCTCCCTTGACACTCCCCGGTCCACCACCATCTCCAGAACCACCAGCAGGGCTCCCTGAGCTCTCAAGGAGATGCTGCCATCACTGGGAGGCCTGGAGGACCCTTCCTGCCCATCCTTGGAGACAACTTTTGGAGGAGCGGCTTGGCCAGAAGACAGGGTGTGAGTGAGACAGACGGGGCACAGGTTGGGTTTGCCAAATGCCTAATTACCAGGCCAGGAATAGTACCAACAAGCCACACAGGTGTGTCGCAGCCAGCTTCCCTTGACCTGGTGTCTTGAGCAGGACGTCTCCTGTAATTACTGCCTCGCCATCCTGCCCCTGGACCCTTCTACTAGACCAGGGAGGTGTCCCTCCCTAGGAACCGCACAGCACTCCCAAGTCTCTATTGGCTCTGCCATCCCCGGTCTGGCTCTCAGGGTGACGCCACCCACAGAAATTTAATGAGCGTGGGCCTGGGCCCTCCCCAGATTACTGCCCGGGGCAGGGAGGGGGGGGCACCTCCCCAAGCCTTGAAGGCACCTTTGCTGTGAAGGGAAAGGTAGGGGAGGAAGGAGGGGAGGCAGAGTGGGATTCGCCTCTCAGTGAGATGTCAGGCCTTTTCTGCCCTCTGTGGTCATCATCTGCTACCTGATGGGGTGCTTTCTCCCTTCCACACCGTGTCCTCCCAGTGTGCTCCTCAGGTCCAGCCAGCCAGCTGTGAACCTCTGGCCCAGAGCTGTTGCTAAGGCTTGGGGCTTTCATGCCCTTCCTGGGGGCTGCTGAAATCAGAGATGAGATGTATTGCTTCCCACTGCAGGGGGCGGGGCGTGGGGGCGGGGGTCCTCCTGGCCTCTTGCAAGAGCACAGCTGAGCGAGGGCCCTGCCTCCCACCCCTCTGAGCCTTTTTCTCCCTAAGGCAAAGCGCTGGCTGATCTTCTAGAATTGGCCTCTGCTGGGCTAGTGCTTTGGGGGAGACCCCACTGTTGTGATTCAGCTCTAGAGATCATTGTATGATAATTTAAAATTATATAGATATTATTTAAATCAAACCCAGTGGGGGTTAAATTTCAAAGTTAGTCTCGGGAGAGAAAGAGAGAGAGAGAGAGCTGTGACACATTAGCTCACTTGTTCCTTTCACACACCCAGGCCTCGAGGGCGGGTCCTTACTTAATGCCCCTGACCCTCCTCTGTGCACTAAAATGGAACACGCAGAATGGAGCCGCCAAATGCTTAAAACATGCAGCCCGCTCTGACTTTAAGTGATGTGGGGAAGGATAAGCCATGCAGAGAGTGGAGTTTAAAAGAAAAAGGATTTTTTTCCCCCAAAAAACCTTAAAAATGTTATTTCCCACATTCCTTGGCTATGATGCTGCCCTCCCGATTTCCCAGAGGTTCTGGGCGGGGCATTAGATTGGGCAATTGAGTTTCTGGCTTTGGATTAACGAAAGAAATAGCAGTCAGCCAGGAAACGCAGGAGGTGGGCAAAGAAAACTGGGGTGCGCTCTGCTTTGAAGGGCTTAATCATCTCAAGTGGTATTTGTGGCCAATTGGGAGCTATTTGCTTCTTTTTGCATATATATATATATATTATATATATATATATATAATATATATATATTATATATATTTCCTAAATGAAGCTGCTTTTTGGTGTTTTATTTCTGAAAGTCCCTTTGTGCCCCCCTTTGCACAGCACTGATCCCGAGGCAGGCCGTAATCTGTGACTTGGGGCCAGGCTGGACATTCCTGGGATAGCGTTTGGCCTTAGTACAGATTTCAAGCTGTGTTGGCTTTGGGACCAGCAGGAGGGAAAAACCACCGCCTCACAGGGCTTTAGAGGCCTCTAAGCTGCGTTCCCATTCAGGACCCCCTGGCTTTGTTCTTGGAGGTGGGTTGGCTTCCCCAAAGCCAGAGGTTATTTGGGGGAAGGCTGACCATTCACACCTAACTCATGAGCATATCCTCAGTTAGCTGAGGCTTCTTCTGGCTTGTTCTTGAAGTTCCTGCACACACACCATTGTTCCAGAATCACCGGACTCCAGGCCTGCTTTCTCCTCCCGTGGCTCCGACTAAAGGAACAGCTGCAGTGGGGGCGCCTTGGTGCTTAAGCTGGGAACTGCTGGGCCTCCCCTGTGTCCCCAGCCGCGAGGCAGCTGGTGTGGACTCCAGTTGGGCTGCAGGCAGCTCTGGGACGGCATAGGGCAGGCACGCCTCGACAGGCTAGTGTGAAACACACGGTCCTCGTGGCCACCTGGCTGGCCTCTCTGGGATCTGTCCTCTTCCTGGCTGAGTGGAGGGACACAGCTGCTGACACAGGAAAGAGAGGAGATCCCAGGTGAAGCTTAGGAAATAGCCGGGGCCAGCTGCACGCAGAGCTTTCGTGGGGAAGTTTGCAGAAAGACATCATTGTTCTGCCTGTGAGAAAGGCAGGTGCGCCCACTGGCCAGTCACACAAGCATCTCGGCCAGGAGCCATCAGAGGCTATGGCTTCCTTTCCTCAGGCTTTGGGGACAAGAGTCTCTTCTCTGCTCCCACTGGGCTCTGAGTCTAAGGGAGGGCTCGACGCCATAGGCAATGGAACTTTTCTCCCTTTGATGGACCAACAAATGTTCCTGCAATCTCATGTTTACCTTTCAGGTTGATCTCCTTTCCTGATCAGATATCACACAGCCCCTCGAAGAAGGAAAAGAATAAGCACCTACTATGTGCCAGGCACTGTATTAGGCACTTTTATAAATATACCCTCTTTAGGATGAGACTAAGGGGCGAGGGTATCCCCTGTTAAAGGCCCCCAAGTAACAGATAAACAAAAACACTTAGAGGTGAGAAGGTCCGTCTTCAAAGATCTCAGGCAAGGTTGCCCTCAGTTGGAGGTTTGTTCTCAAAGACCCATCCCCCACAGTACCCTCCCACCTCCAAACTTCTTTTCCCTCTCCCTTGTCATGTGCTCCTTTGGACTCCTCAGATGGTTGGAGGGGTAACCTGAGTCCTTCTAGAATTTGTGGACCAATAGGATACGTGATGTGTGTAACTTCCTTTAAAAACTTAAGTAAAGGGGTCTTGCTACTTTCTGCTTGTTGAGTCTTCTTGGCATTTATCTTAAAAGCCAGCATCTCACTATTTATTGACAGGTTGGGTGTGTGTGTGTGTGTGTGTGTGTGTGTGTGCACGTGCACACGTGCGTGCGTGCCTACATTTCCAAGTGTGCCTCCTGCAGCTTTTAAAAAGAAAACTCAGTCATCCCACTACTAATCTGACATCTCATGCTTCTAGTGTTTGGGCCATACATTAACAGAGGATTTTAATTGGCCAGTGCTGATGTGTTCAGGAAAGGCTGGGTCAATTTGAGCGGGGCATGGGAAGGGGAGGGGGAGAAGAAATTGACATTTATTTTATTATTTATTTAAAATGTTTACATCTTTGTGTTGTACCAAGCCTGAATAGAAACAGCATTAAAGTACTCAGTTCCTCTCTCCCTCTCTTTCTTCATTTTTGTTTTTAAATTTAGGCTAATGATGCTTTTTTTTTTTGTTTCTAAAATGACTTGTGACATGTGCTGTATAAACTGTATAAAAAGGTTCTGTTCTTAAAGACGGATGGTCATTCCTCTGGGGACAGTGGTCACCAAGAAGTCTATATTGTAAGAGAATACAACGTTCCTCAAAAATTATTTTCTCTGTGTGATTAAACGTTTATTCCATTTATTTTAGTTTGTGGTTACTTGATATCGAGGAAGAAAATATTTGCCTTTGTATAAAGAATAGGTGTCAGGGTGTCTTTTCTGCAGCGAGAGATGTATATATCGTATTTTGGTATATAGTGGAAAACCATAAATTTCGTGCATCTGTATTTGAGATCTGTCAATGATGTGGAGTAAAGTCTGCTATAAGATCCTGGAGGAAACAGGTTGTACAAGAGTCATAGCTCTATGGGGAATTTAATTACCTTTCTGAGCATCCTTTTTTTTTTTTTCT